>NW_022990652.1:1939895-1968908 GCF_902827175.1 Gymnodraco acuticeps | reverse complement strand
TCGAGGTTCAGTCAATTCTACAGTGAAATGTAAAACACCGCAAATATAAACGGGTAAAGCAACTGACTTGACCTATGCAGAAAGTAATAATGAAAGGTGTGCTGTTAATAAATAAGCACTGAATAAAAACTGTACACTGTAGGGCTCAGCTCAACCATAAAACATTAAAGGCTCAGGCTAGCATTTCTATAGTGGGTACATCAATTATGACTCACAGCCCAAAGTTACTGAGGACATCATGAGAGGTCTTTTCATTATTCATTATGGTGGAACATTTCATATCCTTAGGGCCATGAGATATTGGGAGTACAGTAATCTGCTTGTTTTGTTAACTACTATATAACTAGATTGTATGAAAACTTACCAAAGTGTGCATTTACCTGATGTAAACTGACCACCTACTCTCTTCTATTGGCTCTTTAGGTGGAGCTGTCTGACAGCACCTCCCACACCATCACCGATGCCATTGCTGGGAAGGAATATATCATCCAGGTAACATCTCCTTTTAGCTGACTGACACATACTTCGGCCTTTAAAAAGGTATAGAAGAGTTTTATTAAATGCTTAAAATGTACCAATTACATTGTGTTCGACAGGTGGCCGCCAAGGACACAGAGATCGGAACATGGAGCGACTGGAGCGTTGCCGTCCATGCTACACCTTGGATTGAAGATCCTCTGCCGATCACTTCCACAACTGAAGTGGACTATACTACCGGTATGTAACAGCCTCAGTTAAAGCCTGTACCTTTCATTCATCAGGATCTCTGAAAACATTTTCCAATCTATTTGTTGAGTTGAGCTTTCAGTGATTTTCCAAAGCGTAAAGCAAATCCACTTTACACAAACACAATACATGTTAATTTATGAATAAAAATGCCCTCTGTATACATAAAATAACAAGTTCAAAGATCACGACCCCATGAACGGTAAAGGAACAAGAGCCAGAAACTACAACCATGTTAGCTGATGCTAAGCAGGTCTCATGTACACCATCTTGATTTAGCATGTTAGCACTCAAACAGTAGCTAATTAGGACAGTTGAGTTTAATGTATAATGATGGGGATGACATTAGATATGCAGGTATTTGGTCATGTACCTAATTAGTGGACACCAATCTGTCCTGGGGGCATTATGAATGTAAATCTCATGGGGGCACGAGAGAAAATGTAAATAAGATTATCAAATACATTGTTTTAAAACCAAAATTGGGTGTCGATCCATCCATGGTAAGATGTTTTACTGGACGAGTGAAAACGATGCCGGTGGGTTTGGAGGGAAAAGGATTCATCCTCTGGGAACAATTCATGTTTTTCCAAATGTTATGGCAACCCACCCAAAAGTTGTTGAGATATATTTCCCTCTGGACAAAGGTGGTGGCTACCACTGGATGCTAATGTAGCTACAAGGTTCACATTAGGGTAGAGTTAAGATAAGAAAAAGGCGAAATGCAAATAAGTTGCCGCCCTAACAGCAGCCTTGTGTATGTGTATATATTGAGATGGCATGTCATGAATAGTTAATGATATCCTGACTTACAGGTAAGTAAGCTCAAAAAGAGAGATATAGTTACCAAGGGCTTACACTGTGAGACTTTATGTATGTAGAAATATTAAAATAGTATTCATTTACTGCTGTTTGGTTTTTATCAGTCTTGTAGTTCATCAGTTGAAGAAATAATGATGCTGTTAATATTCCTATAATGTTTTCATCATTGTTCTTTGTGCCCACGGCAGTCACGCAGTACATTTCTGAATCAGTTAGGTATGAAATTAAGTTTTGTTAATAACTTTCTTTATCATTAAATTGAGCAGACTATAAGCATTTGATAGCCTTGAACTTTTATCACAGCTTATGCTACAAGATCCAGCAGCCTCCAGACACACATCAACCTGAGCGCCCGAACGCAGCCTCAGGGAAACTGTGCCTTCTTTTAAAAAATGCTCACGTCCCTCCTGCAGCCCCAGACTGGCTCGTTTTTACAATATAACAGCTCCACACTTTCTAGATTTTAATTCTGCATTAGAAATGATCATATAACCTTAAAAACATTACAGGTTACTATATTCTGTGTTTCCCTTGACACACATACACACAAAACTATCTCTGGGAATGATCTCGTTGGCAAGGATGGCTCTCATCTCTAATTGAAATCCTTAAACGCATCACCAATGATCCCGAATAACAAAACATCCATCTTCCAGTGCGCTGGAATAGCAAATAACAGATGGAAGGATACCATTTAAATGAATAAACACTGAATATGAGTGCTAATCTACACAATCACCAGTTGCATATCAGGCTATCAAACACTTTGTGTTGTAGTATTTCAAAACTACACTGCAAAATGCGCTTTTGTGCTTTTGCACCTGTAACCACGCCCTGTTGTGATGTCACAGTGTACTTAACCCAACCCTAAGTGCACTCCTACATCATTGCATCAAGCCTTCAAACAGTGGAGCAGATTATGTTGCTCTTAAAATGTCCTGTTGATGTAAAATATATAGACAACAGAGGTTTCATTATAAGGCTTAAACCCACCAATCTACAACTAAAAAAATACTGTTCATCACACTTTTGGGTTTTTTTGTGGCCCTAATTTGCCTTTGATGCCACATACATGCTGACCTAATCTCTTGATTAGTTGAGATTTTTAGGCTTCAAATACACTGATCAATGCTCAAAGTAAAAACGTTGCACACAAACAAAGAATTCCCCTAATTTATCATTAGACCAACACTATTGCATGTCCACGTATTGATAAAGCCACTTGAGTCTCAACTCAGAAAAATGGCTTTTACTTAAGACTATTACTGACATTATCAACCCAATTTGAAACATTTAAAAGACTTAATCTCGGTCTACCTGTTTCCTTCTCCCTTCCATTGACATTTCTCAACAGTTTTATAGTCCACCAGTGACACCTGTGGGTCATGAGTGGCACTGCACACTGACCATCACAGTCAATGCTGAACGGGTGCTAGAGACACACAAACAGCACAAACAGAAGCATGCTCTAACACAAAAACACACATAGAAACGGTGCTACACACTGTACACACGACCTCCCTCTGATGACACACACACACACACATTAACCTCGGTACACAGTGTATTATGCTTGTTCTGGAGGAAAGCAGAGGAGGTTATTGGGATTCACCTCATGCCTCCTCTCGATCCAGCTGGGGCTTCTCTGCTTCCCTTCCCTCTCTTCATGATCTCTTCTCTCCTTCTGTCTTATTTTCTAGGTCTCTCTTTCTCTTTCATCTCAATTCCCCATCTATTGATCAACCAGTGTTCTCAAAGGGACTTCAGGGTTGGTTGTAGATGTACTGTTCATGTATTGTATCCCTCTGGTGTTTAAGATACCTGTTTTTATGCACATGTCCATAAAAAGAAAAATATGCATAACCCCACTCTCTTATTGGAACGATTGTATTTCAAACACATCACTGGGGAAACTTCCTGTCCACACCTCGAGCGATAATCACCCAAAATGTAGTTCAGCTTTATTTGCCGCGGACCGGCTTGATCTACAAACTGACCAATATTTCTCTGTGGAATAGGAGCTGAACACACTTCCTCTGACTTATTGATTGTGTAGCTCACAGTCCAAACACGCTTTCCCTTTCTACATTTCCTCTCCGTCTTGCCTCTGCCACATTTCCTCCTCCTTCTATTTTTTTTTTGTTCCTGTTTTTTCTGTGTTCATGCATCAGCAAGAACAGGTCGCACGTACCTCGTGGGGAGTTGCACTTATGGGCCTGTTCTGCTTCCTGGCATCAACAGCCTCATTTCACATCAAAAGGATAGCCCAGTGACGGACGACTTTTTTCTAAATCCCATCCTCAGTGATTGGACCATCGCTCGGCAACCACATTCCAGGAAGTAAAAAAGGCAGATATAGTTGAGGCTTTAAAAAGTAGCAGCCATCCTTAGACCTGCCACCATCTCAGATATAGGTTTCTGCCTCGCCCCTTCTGTGAGACAGAAAGTGGACACTGTCTAGCACCACTATATATCACTTCTTATATCCTTCATGTCCCGATCTATTTATAAATGCTACGTTTCTGCTTAATAAGCAGAAAGCACCACGGCTAAATGTAAAGGTCCTTTTCTGCTGCATGCCGGCTCCAATTCATAAGGAAAACCATGACTTACTAGGACAATAATTCGACATAATTTGATGATTTTATATCAGCTATCAGGGTTGTATCTGCCTGTTTTTATGCACATTTTCAACTTCAACTCTTTGCTGAGATAAAAACGTTGGTCTAATTATTTAAGTCAAAATGTGAAAGTGCAATTGAAAGAGTTAGCCTTAAATGATGACGTGGATAAAGCCTTCTACGTCCAATGAAGCCTCTGCTCCATTAAAGAGATGAAGAAGGCCTTTTTACTACATCATCTTGCATCAAATTGGCCCAACCTACTGCTTATTCTGATCAACAAACTCTTTATAATCACACAACAGAAGTTTATTAGAACATTTATTTTAGAGATTATCACAAAAAAGACATAGCAGTATAAACACTTGGTATCTGGTTAGAACAAACCTATTTTTCTGCAACAAAAAATGAAAGGTGCAAGCCTGTGAACAGAAACCATAGCAGGCCTCAAGGAACTACAACTCACCGGGTGCATTTAGATATCACTAAGGGGCAAGGGAAGGCTGAATTTAAGGATCTGTTGTAAACATTAAAGCCATAGTCTTCGATTTTCTCTTTATTTGACAGCCCCCCCCCCCCCCCCCCCCCCCCCCCCCCCCCCCCCCCCTCACTTCTCAGCCTTCCTGCTCCTTCTCTCCTCTCCTGTGTTTCTGTTCTGTTCTTCTCCAACTGTTGTACGTTCGCTCTTCTCTCCCCCTCACTGTCTTGTCTCCCTGTCCTAAACTACCTTGTTACATCAACCTGCAGCCATAACTGTCTCTTCTCACCTCCGTCACATTATGTCTGCATAATTTTGGGTTCCTCCATCCACTCCAAAGCAAATTGTTTTTCTTCAGGCAGGACTGTAATGCAGTGTGCTGCTGAACATGTTTAATGTGTCCTAGTTCTCTCTTTCTCTGGCTATTTCACACCTGGCTGCTTCTTCTCCACTTCCAACGCCGTACTTCACAAAGGTCATTAATTAGAAGGAGAGGGGAATCATATTCACTCTCCAATAACAGAAATGATGTAGCTATATCCCTGTTTTAGAAAGCCCTAAACCCTGTGATGTTTTTATTTGTCAAGCTATGTTAAACTAAAGCACTGAGAACAGCTTAAGCACATTTTCAGCTTATTTACGGCTGCCACAAGCAGAGCCTTTACACACTTTTCAACATACCCGTATGGGCTAGAAATATACAAGCCACTTTTTACTGTTTCTTTTAATTATTCTTATTTTCTTTTTACATTTTTTCCAATCCTCTTGTGTACTTTGTGGTTATTATTATTATTATTAGTTGTTTGTTTTTTCAAATCCTTACAAATTTAATTGATTACTATTATTATTATTACAATTTTTGTATTATGATTTATTTATTTTTAATATTATTTATTATTACAATTTGTATTCTGTATTATTTTGTTTATTGTTGTGGGATTTCCCAGGCCTCGGTTGTTGTTCTCATACAGGAATGGGTTGCTTTAGTGATGTGCTGTATGATCTAAATATACAGCATGTGTTTGTGTGAGTTTATCAAATTTAGAAGTGATTCCATGTCAGCCACAGCTTGTTACAAAAAACCTGACTGATAGTGTGTTCAACAAACTTAAACTAGCTTTATTAAATGTCAGGTCTTTGGCAGGTAAAACATTTTTAATCAATGATTTTATCACTGAGCACAATCTCGATTTTATGTTTTTAACGGAAACATGGATTGAACAAAATAACAGTGCAGTTGTTCTTATCGAATCAACCCCTCCCAACTTTAGTTTTATGAGTCAGGAAAGAATGCATAAGAGAGGAGGTGGAGTTGCTATTTTGTACAATGATTCCCTTCAATGCAGGAAGACATCTTATGGGAACTTTGCTTCTTTTGAATATGTGGCCCTTCAGCTGAAATGCTCCTCTCGAGCTCTGTTCCTAAATATCTCTAGACCACCCAAATACTGTGCAAGCTTTTTTGATGACTTTACTGAACTGCTGTCTATAGTGTGTATTGACTTTGACCGTCTAGTCATTGTTGGTGATTTTAACATCCATGTTGACATCCCCCAGGACAGAGGGGCTAAAGAACTGTTTTGTGTTCTTGATAGCTATGGACTGACTCAGCATGTGACGGAGCCCACGCACAATAAGGGGTACACTCTGGACTTAATTATCTCAAAGGGTCTGAATATCTCTGAGGTTGTGGTGACTGATGTTGCACTCTCTGATCATTCCTGTGTTTTCTTTGAGAGCTCTATTTCTGTTCACAAAAATGTTCAAAAAGAGGTAACCACAAAGCGATGTTTAACTGAAAACACTAGGGAAATGTTTACTCAGAATTTTTCCTCCACACTTGCCCCTGCCAACATCTCAGTAAATGAGCTAGTAGATCATTTTAATTCAAAAATTCAAAATGTTATAGATGCCATTGCTCCAACTAAGGTAAAGGAAGTGACTGGGAAGAAAATATCTCCATGGAGAAAGGCCATGACCGTGAGAACAGAGAAAAAAGAGTGTCGAAAAGCTGAACGCAGGTGGCGAAAAACAAATCTCCAGGTGCACTTTGAAATCTATAAAGAGAGACTTGGCCTTTATAATTTGGAATTGAAATTTGCCCGACAGTCTTTCTTCTCTGATATCATTGCCAAAAACAAAAACAACGCACGTGCCTTGTTCGCTACCGTCGACAGACTAACTAACCCCCCAGTGTCAGTAGCCTCTGAATTTCTATCCACCAGGGCGTGCAATGATTTTGCCTCCTTCTTCACTGACAAAATTCAGAAAATCAGACAAGCAGTCAGTGCCTCTGCATCAGGAACAGCAAATGTGTTGTCTCTGTGTCCACCTAATATCAATTCAGACATCATGACACAATTCCATCAGAATAATGATAAAAACCTAGAGGACATTATACAACTTCTGAAATCCTCCTCTTGCTGCCTTGATATTATTCCTACAGGGTTTTTCAAAAATGTTTTGCCTTGCATGGCCTCAGATCTACTTCATATAGTAAACAAGTCTCTTCACTCAGGTGTTTTTCCACAGGCCCTGAAAACTGCAGTCATTAAACCGCTCTAACCCTAAAATCATTGTCCAATGTTACACGGAATAATGACCCCTTGTTTAAACAGAGAGGTAAACACTGGCCGAATGCCATCAACAGCTTCACGTTTCAATGGGTACGGGGGTTGATTTGAACGGAACGTGGACATCAAACACACGTCATATCTGTGAGCTGCCCAGAGTGAGTATGGCACATCTGAAAGCGCGGCAGGAAGCTCAGAGATATGAGAATTACCTCATCATCCTCAACCAACAGCAATGTGCGCAGAACGGCTACGTTTGTGCACATTTTCATCTTATACATGTCACCTGACATATAGTACATAACATATTCTGTGTGTGTAGGTGTCCAATCAGTGACTGACTCCCAATCTTTAACGATTAGACCCAAATCCCTCTATCTATCAGTGGGCCCCCTGGCTAGTCAAATGTGTGGACCGCCCCTGGGATTTGACACAGTTTGTGTTGTGTGGGTGTGTGAGCAACAGGAACCAGCTGCGCAGCAAACTTCAAGCATAGTTTTAAGCATGAGCTCCTCATTCACACATTCTAACAGAAAACTCTCATAATTTACACGGATCATCAAACTAGCTGCTAGAGAATCGTAGTCTTTCAACAGTTGAGTAATTTCTTGCATTTAAATAGCTGTTTGGATGTGTTCCAGTCAGGATTTCGTCCAAACCACAGCACTGAGACTGCTCTTGTAAAGGTCTTCAATGACATCCACTTAAACACAGACAGTGACAGAACTTCAGTGTTAGTATTATTAGATCTCAGTGCTGCGTTTGACACTGTTGACCACAACATATTACTCGACCGACTAGAAAACTGGGTGGGACTTTCGGAAACAGTTCTAAATTGGTTTGAATCCTACTTAAAGGACAGAAACAACTTTGTTTCTATAGGTAAATACAAATCTGAGTTGACAAATATGACATGTGGGGTTCCTCAAGGCTCCATCTTGGGGCCTCTTCTCTTTAACATCTACATGCTACCACTGGCTCAGATAATGAAAAACAACAAAATAAATTACCATAGCTATGCGGATGACACACAAATGTACATAACCATTTCACCAGGAGACTATTCTCCAGTTAAAACACTGAGTAAGTGCATTGAACAAATCAATGACTGGATGTGTCAGAACTTTCTCCAATTAAACAAACATAAAACTGAGGTAATGGTTTTTGGAGCCAAGGCAGAACGTATACAAGTTAGCGCTGAGCTTCAGTCTGCAATGTTCAAAACAACAGATAAAGCCAGAAATCTAGGTGTAGTCATGGACATGTGACCTGAGTTTCAACAGTCACATTAAAACTGTTACTAAATCAGCCTACTATCACCTAAAGAATATATCTAGGATTAAAAGACTAATGTCACAGCAGGATTTGGAAAAACTTGTCCATGCTTTTATCTTCAGTAGACTGGACTACTGCAATGGTGTCTTCACAGGTCTCACTAAAACATCTATTAGGAAGCTGCAGCTGATTCAGAACGCCGCTGCTCGAGTCCTCACTAACACTAAGAAAGTGGATCACATCACTCCTGTTCTGAAGTCTTTACACTGGCTTCCTGTGTGTCAAAGAATAGATTTCAAAATACTGCTGCTGGTTTATAAAGCACTGAATGGTTTAGGCCCAAAATACATTTCTGATCTTCTGCTAAATTATGAACCATCCAGATCTCTCAGGTCTTCAGGGACTGGTCAGCTTTCTGTTCCCAGAGTCAGAACTAAACATGGTAAAGCAGCGTTCAGTTATTATGCTCCAAATATCTGGAACAAACTCCCAGAAACCTGCAGGTCCGCTACAACTCTTACTACTTTTAAATCCAGGCTGAAGACTTATCTTTTTGTCGCTGCTTTTAATTGAAACTGAGCCGTTGTGTTCATCAGTAAAGTGGAACTTCTGTGTGAACTATTCATATCTTAAACTGCACTGTAACTTTTTATTCATTTACTTTTTATTCATGTATTTTTTATTTTAATGTTTATTTTATTATCTTTTACTGTTTTTAAATGCCTTTGTCTGAATGTCTTTCATTTTTGTAAAGCACCTTGAATTGCCTTGTGTTGAAAGGTGCTATATAAGTAAACTTGCCTTGCCTTGCCATGTGTTACAGGTGTGTAAATGTGTCCATATCACTGTGTCTTATCAGCAGTATATTAACTGCCACAGTTGCACATTCCCTCCTTTCTAACTGTATCAACCTCCACTCACTGCCTCCTTTCCCTCAGGGTTTTCACCTCATCCTCCCTTTTTGAATTTCCGTTTCCACATTTATCCGTCTATCTGTTTCGCTCCGTCTCTGTCCCTCTCTCCTTTCTGTTTCCCCGCGGCTTCAGTATGAATGAGATTTTCATCTTTTTTTGTTGTCCGGCTCACTTCATAACTGCCTTGACAAGTCCTATATTGATTGTGTTTGCAGATTAGAATTGATTCCACTCCGCGCCGCATATTCCTTTCTATTTGCTTCTTCCTGCTGCGATGGCCGCTTTTCAGTGTCCATTCATCAAAAACGACATTTTAGGCGCTTCTCCCCGTATGAACGAAAACGATTGTGCAACACTGTATGACCAAAAAGAAAAAAATAGGGAAGTAAGGATTTTATGGAGCTCATTAAAAAATATGCTCAGTAAGGTTTATTGTGTTGTCTGTTTTCCTCCAGAAGCTAAGACCTCCCCCATCCCGTCCTCCAACGCTCCACAGAAGGCTGAGCAACCAGTGGGCGGCGCCGCCAGGCTCCTCACACACTTCTCCCCTTTGCTGCTAGGAATGCTGCTGCTGTTCATGTGGTAAGCACACACACACACACACACTTACACAAACACCAACTTTGGTTAGTGAGTCTACAGCCCCTTTGAATTGATCATGGACTCAGTCATTCAGTCACATATTGGCAAGTCGATGCATGTCTATTGAACTCTAGTGCACCGTGTTTAATGGAACAAGAGCAACACTGATTGGGTGAGTTTGTTTTATGACACAGCGGGGCATTTTTCTTCATATTTTTCTGCACAACCCCCTGAAGTGATTGAGGTAAAAATCCAATCCGAAGCTTTCGCATTTCATTAATTTCACACTTTTAACTGTGTGAATCATGCTGTAATGGTACGACTCCTGTTGAAGATCTGGACTGTGAATGCTGAAAAGCTCAAAGTCCTGCATCACAACCAAACTCACTGTGAAAGGTGTGCAAACAAGTAGGGATTGTTGCACCGTACTGCCAAACAGCACCCCTGTAATAACACGTAAACCAAATGGCGTTACCATGGCTGCCTCCCCCCCCCCTGAACACCTGCTGCTGGACGAGCCAGTGCAGCATGAGGCAGCCAGGTTCAGTTGGAGGAATATGGCACATTTAGGCCAATTGTCCACCCGTACCCTTTACTATAGGCAGTCCATCGGTTATGTGCTGTTTATACACAGTATTAGTGTTTTGTGATACAGGCCAACGCTACTTTATAATGTTACTCAACTATATATTCTCCTTTTTACTCCACTTCATTTATCTGACAGCTGAAGTTACCATCTACTTTACGTGTTAAGATTTTACAAAAAACAATAAAACACTTAGTTAGTGAAATACAATGCATAGTAACAGACTAAAGAGACATGTCTATAAGCTTCTTGCATGGTGCAAACAGACTTCTTAAGTTCTCCCCCTCTAGCGTTTCACGGTGGTATTTTACCCGGGCGGCTTTCCATTTTTCCTCCGAGCAAACATCGTCATCATCACAGGACACGTTGCACTTTGTAGTCCAAATACTTTGATTGTTCCCTTGTCCTTTAGACACTTACATGTATTCTCTTCAATAACTGGGTATAGCTACTGGGGAAAACAAAGTGTTATCCTCTTCCTGTTCTCGTTCAACATTAGTTGATGTGTTTCCTGGGTGCCTACTTTTTTTTTTTACTTCTACAACATAATGGCATCACTATGTAACACTTGCTTTTCTATTGGCTATAACTCCCAACACATTGTAGGTGATAGGCTAAGGGGCCGGACCTGTCTTCTCTTACTGTGTTAATGTTTGCACCAAAGCACATTTGGATGTATAACCAAATTCTGATTTTGATTGTTCTGAAATAAATGTGTTGTTTTGATAATGTGCCTAATTTGTGCTTGTGTCTCTTTATCCCCAGATGTGAATGTCATCATTCCTGACGGGAGGAGTAGGAGGAGAGGAGGAAGAAAAAGAGGAGGAGGAGGAGGAGGAGGCGGCGTGTCTTTTTTCTATTTTGCACATGTTTCAAGGATACAGTGCATTGATCATTTCTGTCCATCACGCAGTTACTCACCGAGATTACTTAGACATGAAACCAGACGATGATAATGCCATGGAGCATTTTTTGATAAATGGTGACGAAGAAATTCTTCAGAGGAACTTTTGAAAGTGGCTTCATCAACAGCAGCAGCAGCAGGAGCAGCGATATCAGCATAAACAGTCTTATATTTCCCCCTGGTGGCTCTGACGGGCCACAGCAGACTTTATTTGGGAATTCAGAGCAAGAAAAAACAACTCCTCACACGACAAAAAATATCTCCTTTTTTATTATTGATCATAAATTCATTTTCACCCTTTTTTTCTCAAATTGCAGCACCGTACAGACAAACACACACACATATCGAGCATTCGTGCGTGTGTTTGTGTGTATAGCACCGTAGCAGTCCCCATACAGCTAAGTCATCATGCCAAAGACTCAACTTCACCCCCCCCCCCCCCCCCTCACTTGACATAATGGATCCCAAACAACTCACTGAGCTTCCTGAAGCCTGTGTCTGCCTTCATCGTGGGTTCAAAAACCTGGAAGTTACACGATTGATGTCCCACTTAAAACGCTACTTGGGACGAGTCAGAGGAAACCCCACTAAAAGTACCATTTAACAATAAAGAAGCCACATGGACACTCAATCTGACTCTGAATCTGCCGACGACTGAATCAAGCTGACGGAGCGAGACGTTTTTTCCGACACGGGGACTAACACTTTGAAGAATTCAGTAACGTAGTGTGGCGTATTTAGACAATTAGCTTTACACCCTGCTTTCAGCGACTGGCAAAGAGGACCTGGATTGTAAAAAAAAGAAATAAAGTGGATTTGAGACTAAACAAATCTTATCGCCCACACATTTGTTTCAGTTGGACGGCGAAGACGTTTATACGAGCTTCGTTGGTTTCCCATTCTGCTCCGTGCTGTAAAATACAATAACCCAAAACAGTTTGCTTTTTAAATTCCGACAAACATCGCAGTTTCCAGTAGTAGCCAATATCACCAGTTAATTCTTATGTTATTCAAAAAGGAATATTGATGTGTTTTATTGTATTTTTTTATTTTATGGACAAATAATACCAAGACACATATAGGATTTTAGTTTTTTTTCTCTCAGATATTCATAATGGCTTAATTCTCCTTGATCCTATTTTGTAAACTATAATATGTAACTTTAACATTGAACAAAAAGTTTATTATTTAATTATAATAATAATGTATGTATTAGCAGTAGAATGTCGTAACCTGTACCTGCGGGGTCTTTTTTATAGATGTATATACAATGACAGGTTTCAACCATTAAATGTGACCATTTCACAATAAATGATGACACACTGGCCTCACACTCATTTCTCCTTCTGAACCGATGTACTGTGAACGCAACATGGCTGCTGTTATTTCACCATGTGGTCCAGAGTATTATCTCCTGACAACGCTCGATGAAGGTCAGGTGTCAATGGAGGGGCTAAAAGGCAATATTTTTAAAGACATAAGTATATTTCCATTTGCATTTAAAAACCTGTCTGAAAATGAACCAATCAGATTTGGCCACATTGTGACATCACAACAGTTTTTTTGGGTTGGGCAACCATTCGCCAATCACCAACCAAGGTAACACCCACCCACCTTATCACCTGAATCTCCTCCTCGTGCACCATTGTGTTTTTTTAACCAATCACTTCACAGAGGGGCGTGGCCAACAGCAGCTCATTAGCATTTAAAGCTACAGACACAGAATCAGCTCTTTTTAAACAGGGGTTTATGGCATGCTACAATGCACGATCTGTTTGGTATTTGGAGCCAAACACTTCAGAGACATGTTTTGTTTATATCTGAGACCTATAATTTATTGATGAAGAAGAGTATAATAGGGGACCTTTAACAGTCTCAGGTAGTGCATACAGATGCTAACTGAGAAAAGCACTATAATAAGTGTATAAGTAAGGGTTGAAATTAAACTGCATACTTTTCACTTTAAGTACAAACTACAGCTGGCTCTGCAAAGTACTTATACTGTACTTTGTGTATACAATTGGGACATACTACTTCATCATTACATTGCGCCTTGAACTTTGACCCTCGTGGTCATACTGTACATTCGTCATATCATCTACCTCTGATCTCCGAGCCTCCAATCGATGTGATGCATCTTCCGCTCTGCAGAGCATTGTGGGTCAGAAAAGCACGCTGTTATGTTGGCCAATTCGACATACTATTTATTGAGACATACTACATGTCTTTTCTGGAAACAGCCATTTAATGGGCAGATATATTTTCAAAAGGTAAAAAGAAAAACTGCAGATTCTTCACCTGATTACCTAGACATGTGTGTGCCTCTTGGATATTTAAAGATCTTTCTAAACTGTATAGAATAATTCCACGATATGATAGCTGCACAGTCTTACTGTAAGCCTATGTGTTTTTCTCTCCTAAATAATTGAGGCTTACTGTAAGGGGGTTTAGTTTAAGAGTTGGTGATCATCTATCTGCAGGTATTTATTACCTGACATCCCCTTGTTCAGATCCAGGCATGCGTTCACTTTCCCAAATGAACGCAGTGTCAACATTCAGCCCTCACATTACACTTGGAAATGAGAACAAATTAGCTATACGGTGGTTCCCAACTCTCCTTTTGACCTTTAGCTCCCGCTCTCAGTGCCTCCCTCCCCTCCTTAATCTGCCTCACGGTCTCTCTTCCTTCTCTCGAGCTCTCTTTCTTCCAATATTCTGACAAGTCCTGGCAGGCTGACGTGGAGCGCGAGGACAAATCAATACACCATCTAACAGCTGTCAGCTGGAGTCCTCTGTGTGCAGACGGGAGTGTATCTGCAGCTGTGGGCATCGCATTCATTACTCTCTCCTTGCTTGTACTGGCCCGTCCCGTGTCGATGAGAACCCAATTACTATTTAAAATGACGGGGCATCATGACATGAACAAGGAGGGTAAGGAGACCTTGACGTAAGACAAGTGAGGACACTTCTTGCATTGTAATTATTGTCCTATGTCTTGTAACGAATCTGATTAAAAAACGTCTTTACTTTATGGCTCATAAATAGCATAATAAGAACTTCAGCAGATATTTCAACATGCTCCCACAGTGTGATCCACATTATCTATAGGAAAGACTGTGTGGTCCACATTATCTATAGGAAAGACTGTGTGTGTGTGTGTGTGTGTGTGTGTGTGTGTGTGTGTGTGTGTGTGTGTGTGTGTGTGTTGTGTGTGTGTGTGTGTGTGTGTGTGTGTGTGTTGTGTGTGTGTGTGTGTGTGTGTGTGTGTGTGTGTGTGTGTGTGTGGTGTGTGTGTGTGTGTTGTGTGTGTGTGTGTGTGTGTGTGTGTGTGCACGCGCGCCACTGAGAGCCTGTCAGTTCCAACAGCCTCGCTCTGCTCTAATGACCAGCTTGACCTTTCCCTGATAACCGGCTGAATGACACCATCTCCCCTCTCTCTCAATCCGGCCCCCGCCTCTTTACACTCGCTGCCTCTCTACCTCGCTCTCCATCACTGTTTGCTATGTGTGTTTTTCACACAGTTTTAACGCACATATATATTAACTCATGGGCGTTGTGTTTTTTTTTTGGAAAGGTGATCCTGAAAAGAACCCTGCATTAATACATTAACACATTTGGCTTGGTTTGTACGATTGTGCTCTTGTTTATCCAACAGTGCATGTGTTCTTTACTTTACTCAAATCTGTTCAAACATAGTTCTTTGTTGCCATACACACTGATGAGAAATTTGTTTGGATTCTTCCAAAACGTAGCTACCTCTGTTTGAAATGTGTCAGTGGCCACTTTATAAGATGATCTGTAAGCAATACGAGAGACAACTCTAATGTCCAGCCTCTCCTCCTACAAAAAACGACCATATAGGTCGATTGTTCAGTAGCTAAATACGACCCAGAGTCACGTTTTAAAGTGTAGCACCTCTAGTGGTCGTGTAAGAAACAACATGCTCCTGTCGATCGCAAACGCTCCGGAGGGTCGTTTATTCACAAATAACCCTCTCTGGAAAATCCTAAATTGTGGAATAGTTTGGCCATTAAAATGCTTTTTTATTAGATTTCTAGCGAGAAGTGTATATTGTACTTTTATAATCTACGTCCAGTGGATGTGTAGGATCTACAGTTTGATAGATATACGAAGATGATTTGAGGTCTCGCCAGGAGAACGTGTACTGTATATGGGGCAGCTTCCATATGAAGTTAGCGTGGGTGAAAACAGTATTTCCGGTCTCAAAATTTTCATAATAAAACCGGAAGTATTCCCCACACTGTTAAATGATTACGCAGTGATATCTCCATTACTCATCCACTAAAAAACATCAGTTTATCCTTGTTAATTACACAATATTGATTGGTTTAAATTGTGTACAATGCTTTTGTGTTTTTAACCTTCGATTCGGAGAAAAAAATTGTTTTTTTCGGAGTTTAGACACCACAGAGTTTCCGAAGACACTACACTACCCAGAATCCCCAGCTATTGTTTGGGACTACAACATCCGCCTTGCTTTACAAACCCCGTGATTAGCCCTCAAGCTCTGTGATTGGATGTTGGAGTGGCAGTGTACGTGGCCGGCAGGTGCAAACGCGGAACAACGGCCCAAAACGCATACATAAGCAGGAAACAGCTGCAAATAATGAAATGAAAAACAAACAAACCCTGAAAACAAATACAACAGAAAAACGCTGCATTTACAGAAATGTTGCAAACTAAATACAACACACAAACCCCGAAAACAAACGCAACAAAAAAACGCTGCAAATACCAAAATGATATGCAAAGTCCAAAGCACGTACAAATCCCAAAACACATACAAAAAAAACATTCCGGAAGTGCTCCAGGCCTCTAGGGGGCGCGCTACGTGGAACAGATTGATGTCTGACCAGACATAGAGAGAACGAACAAGAGTGATGGAAATCGAGAGGAAAGAAAGTTCATTTAAGTGGAGAAAGATATAAGAAGGTAAGTTTTGTTTTAATACATAGAGCGTCATATTTATATAGCTAGCGTTAGTGTGCCTAACTACTACACCAGCTGAGGAGAGGAGAGCTTCACGTGAAGAGAAGATAAAGTGAGGGAAGAACATTTTTAAAAGAGATGACAAATCAAGTGCAGGCAAATAACACGGGCCATAGTGAGTACCGCGGAAAAAGGACATTTGAATTATTAGCAGTTTGTTTATATGTATATATTTGTGTATAGATGTTGCAACTATAGCCTACAGAGCTTTAGCAATTACCTATAACTATGGTCATGCTAATAAAGCTATTGAATTGAGAGAGATGTGACAACATGTGAAGAGGGACAAAGTAATGACAGGAGAGTAGTGTGCATTAGACATGCTCAAGAACAAATATAGAGACATTCAAGGAGAGAGAACACAGATTCAACGGTAAACATGATGTATCTTTCTATTTATTTAGCTAACCACTATTTAGACTATGTGTTTTTGATTAACTTGATTAAATGGATTTACTACATCAATGTATGTCTTTTCAGGCCGCCATGTTTTGTCCTTTCTGTGGCCAGCATCTGGGGACAGTTCAAGTGTTCTGTGGCTCCTGTGGCAAACATGTACAGTTTTTGGCAGAAGTTGAACACAACAGTAAGTTCACTTTTTTTATTGTATCTGTTTCAAATGCAAGAAATAAGGATTCAACACACTACTCTGTTTAGAATACGAATTGGCAGATGCGTATCACTAGTTATCAGCATGAAGGACACATTTTTTCATTGTCTGTTTATGTGAAATATGTAGAAGCCATCATTAAATTGTAGACCAATGCATGATTAAATACACAAAACAGCTTATATTATACATTCATAATTGTGTATTAGTTCTATCTTTATAGAGAACATTATATATTTAGAATCAGATTTTGAGACAGTGAGCGGCTGGGAAAGTCACACCACCATGGGGCACAAACAGTTGCTGACGTGATGTTTTCTTCATTCTCAGGCATTCCATAAGGAAGGTCAGGAACTCACGCTTGGGACCACCATTGTCCCCTCCATCCTCAGTGTGTCCCTCATCATCAGTGAACTTAACTGACATCTCATGAGAGGGATCGAATGAGGCACCTTTGAAGCTGCGGATTGCTCCATCGCACACACTGGCTCTATTAATATTGAACCTGCTGCAAGATGTATTTGTTATTTTTGCAGAGAGTTCTGCAACAATGTGTGCCGCAGTCAGGTATTCTGTGCTGGGAAAGACAAAGTGATGTATTGTAATATTAAATGATGAAGCTAGTAATAAGATTTACAGAATAGAATAGAAAAATTAAGTGGTAATAGTAACAATTAATACCTTTGCTCCATTGTGTCTTCTGGCTCAGACTGGCTATCAATATTGATAAGTGCATACACAGTTGTGTAGTTGCTGCAGTGAGAAGACAGTTGAATAATTACTTTCAAATACCTAATATATGCATGACAGTCATATTTACAAAAGGATGTCGATCCTCTTCCTGTTGTTTCAATACATTGGGTTCTAAACTGACAACAGCACTTTGTCATACTCCTGCACAATCCTTGTAAACATTTGAAATGGATGCAACAAAAAATATCTGATCTTTGAAAAATATTTGTGGGTGTTTTTTGTATTGTCTTCACTAAGATGTCAGATGTTGTGGGTGTCATTTGGAAATGTATAAAATTATAATTGTTCTGCTTCCTGGCAATGTTACCCACTGTGATTGGAGGCTATACAAACAAACAATGTAAAATAAAGATACACAGCAAACAACTGTGTCACGATGCAACTGTCAACCTCGTTTACCTATAGAAGTGGTTCTGACCCGGGGCAGACTGGACCTCTTCCTGGAATGGGGTTGGTGCTCCATCCTATTTTTACCCAGGAAATAAGTGCACACAAAGGTATTTATTGATTTCATGTTCACAAATTCAAACCTACATGGTATAATTACATTTGTAATTAGTCTTACCCGATCAGACGCTGGTTGTGGGTGCCTGAGAGGTCTGATAAAGGTTAACAACAAATATATTCAAACTACTGTACTGTTAAAACATTCTGCTTCTTGTGGCACAAAATAATATGTTGACAATGTTTTATTTTACCCTGCAAACTGTTGTCCATTCGTGGAGTGCTCACTTTTGGAACATTTGGAATGTCCCACACCTGCATACAACACACAAATGACTGACTGAAATAAAATAAATTCACTTTAATTAAGAATAAATGCCACGATAAATCCAAACTGACCAAGGTACATTATATTGTTGACCGTCCTTTAACTCTCACATTAGGATTTACATTGAAGCACAATAAACCAACTCCTCTCTGCACCTATAATATATCTATATGATGTCAAGAGTTACATTTAGGTGCACAGACAGTGCTGTCTCTTGACTTGCAAGCTCTTTCACCAAACAAGCTAACGCTAGCTGGGTAAATATGGCGCTCTTTGTATCAAAACAAAACTTACCTTTTTATATATCGTCTTTTTCCACTTCGATCAACTTCGTTTCCTCCGGCTTCAATTTGCAGCACTCTTGTTCGTTCCCTCTATGTCTGGTCAGACATCAATCTGTTCCACGTAGCGCGCCCCCTAGAGGCCTGGAACACTTCCGGAATGTTTTTTTTTGTATGTGTTTTGGGATTTGTATGTGCTTTGGACTTTGCATGTCGTTTTGGTATTTGCAGCGTTTTTTTGTTGCGTTTGTTTTCGGGGTTTGTGTGTTGTATTTAGTTTGCATCATTTCTGTAAATGCAGTGTTTTTTGGTTGTATTTGTTTTCAGGATTTGTTTGTTTTTCATTTCAGGATTTGCAGCTGTTTCCTGCTAATGTATTTGTTTTTGGCCGTTGTTCCGCGTTTGCACCTGCCGGCCACCGTACCCAAGGACACCGTACAATTTGTTAAAAATGTTTTTTTTAAAACCGCTAATAGGCAACAGAACATGATAAAAACACAAACAGGAAATCATGGAGGAGACAGTCAAGTGGACACAAATGAAACATATAATGGGGAGCACTACAGTGAGTAAGCAGATTTGAACACTTTGTTCTACTCCACTACAATTCAGAGGTTAACCTGGTATTTTTACTCTACTACATTTATTTTTGTTACTTTGCAGATTCTGATTAATGATGTGAAATATAAACAACCCTTAAATCAGACTTTAGTTACACCTGAGTCAAATTCAGCCTTATCAGTTTGTCTGTTTTGCACATCCTCCTTTTATTGTAGAGATCACTACAGTATCTTCTTGATATTTTCTATTCTATATTTCTATCATTGACCCCTATTTTGTATGTAGGCTACTCTTAATATTTAAATGTTTTCATCAAATATAACTTATTCAACAACTAAATTCAATAACGTGCTTTAACCACTAGGAGGTGCGGTTTAAAAAAACAGTGGTCTAGTTCAGTGCTTCTCAAACTTTTTTCAGTAATGTACCCCCTTTGAAACCACATGTTCTCAGCCAAGTACCCCCTGACCGACCCCGAACATTTTTGATCGGAAAAGCCAATACAAATAATTCCAAGATTTATTAACTCCTTCATGCATTACAGCAAACTAAGGATATTTTCATTTTATGCATGAAAAAAAATAACAACATTTTTTAAAAACTGATTTTTCCAAGGAGTTTTTCAACTGAAGTAATATCTGTTTAACAAACCAATGAACAAAATGATATATTATGCAAAACTATAAAATACAATACACACATTTGACATGTTTATATGAGGACCCCCTTGGTGGTTCTATGAATATTTTTTATAAAATTGTGTTTTCTATTTAACTTATTGTAGCCTACTAAGGTTTTTGTAATCATGCATGGTATTTTTTTAATTAACTTTTTTTAGTTTTCTTAAATCTCACATACCCCATGCAGTACCCCAACGTACCCCTAGGGGTCCGCGTACCCCCATTTGAGAATCACTGGTCTAGTTAATAAAACATAATAATATCAAACATAATATGACTATTCACTTTATTGTGAAATTAAAACAGAACGGTAAAGGAAAATACAGTTTCAGTCTCTCGATGTGAAGCTGATGCATTGTACCATGAACTTGTATAGACCTGTAACAGTCAACTGCATGAGGAGTTGGAAAGGTAGTTCAGAAAATCAGTGATATCTTTAAAAACTACAAAAAAGTCCCTTTCTATCAGCTGTGCACCGTTAGGGTGTAAATACAGACTATCTACTAATTGGATCAAATATAAAAGTCAGCCGAATTAGTGTTGATACTGCAAGGAGACGTATTGTGTGAAAAGAAATGGAAGATGTTGTGTAATTGTTGATATATTTATGGTCTACGTCACGTATTCAGTTTTGGCGGCATCTCTTCCAGTTTGTCAAAAGGTCTTCTGATCAGGGCTCTATAAATAAATATCTACGGCAGATATGTAATATTTAATGCAGCTGAACCGTGTATTACAATGCCGTTATGTGATGACTTTCAAAGAGAAAAGCAAGAACACTCGGAATAAAGTATTATTTTATTTTTTTTAAATGTTTTCCGATTTCATATCACATAAACACCATATCCCGACGTGCATTGCGGCGTGATTTTAGCCTATCAAAACCTCTGAAAACCTCTCAGAATCGAAAGAGAAAAACCTATGGGAAAAACACAAAAGCATTGTACACAATTTAAACCAATTAATGTCGTATAATTAACTAGGATAAACTGATGTTTTTTAGTGGATGAGTACTGCAGATATCACTGTTAAATCATTTGATCATTGGTTTTATTATGAAAACGTCGAGACCGGAAATACTGTTTTCAACCCGTAACTTTACATGGAAGCTTGCCGCATACACGTTCTCCTGACGAAACCTCAAACCATCTTCGTAATATCTATCAAACTATAGATCTATCATCCTACATATCGACTGGACGTGGATTCTAAAAGTACAATATATACTTCTCGCTAGAAATCTAATCATAAAGCGTTTTAATGGCCAAACTATCCTACAATTTAGGATTTTACAGAGAGGGTTATTTGTGAATAAACAACCCTCTGTAACGTTTGCATTCAACGGGAGCACTAGAGGCCGACAACTTTAAAACGTAATTATAGGTCGTATTAAGCGCTTGAACAAACGACATATTTGGTCGTAATAAGAGCTTGAACAATCGACCCATTTGGTCGTATGAGTTGGAGGACTTGTTGCTAATGTCTCTTAAATCTAATGGCATGAGAATTAAACATTTCGATTGAGTGGTATTAAAATGAGTGTTTGAAAGAAATGAAAATGAAAAAATACATTTATCTAAACTGACACATTTAAAAATGTTTAAAAATAAATTCACTTCAGGAGTTTTATTGAATCCTTAGTTGGCCCACAGGAGGGCTTGCAAGAGGGCCTCCCTGTGCGCTGTCTGTGGTGCTGAAACATTCTCTCTCTCTCTCTCTCTCTCTCTCTCTCTCTCTCTCTCTCTCTCTCTCTCTCTCTCTCTCTCTCTCTCTGCCTGTCTCCATGGTGCTGAATAATTCAGATGCATCACGGTATATCCCACTTCTCTGATTTCATATCTCCTCTGTCCTCATGTGACCTGAAAATCAATTAAATCCACCATCAAGATATTCCTGTTCCTTTGCTCTGTGCATAAGGGATAGGTGGAGCAGGATATCAGTGTGTCATGCTGCATTAGTAACTATTCACCTGTGTTAAAGTATATAGTGACAAATTGTCAGTCTCTTCTTGTATCCTCCATCTCCTCTCATTTAAAATTAGACCTGAAAGGACTGCTAATAAAAAAAAAACCTTTTGGCAGACATCCTGCAGTCAGCTCTAAGAATACTGATGATGTTTGCCTCTCAAATCAACAAATCACTCCACCAATTGCTTGTCAGCCTTAACAACAAAACACACAGTTGATTATTTTGAGTTTACGTGGTGGATTTCCCGTGATTGCATTGAACCTATCACTCTTGTAGAGAACTGACCAAAATGCCAAATATTTGTTGTTTTAGATCATTTCTGATTCTGAAAAAAAATCTTTTCAGAAGTGCATCAGGGAATTTAGTTTCAAGGTTATCTGAACAAAGGCAGACATGTCTTTCCATGTACAAAGCAACTGTGGACATCATTCAAAACACAGGAGTATAACAAGTTGATCAAAGAATGTGGAGCTCAATCAGACAATGAGCAAAACGCTTGTAAATCTCACTGAATACAACGTCAGAGGAAACAAGCTTAAACAGAGAAAAATCCAACCACTGATTGTATTTGAATTTCCAAATGGATCCCTAATGAGAAAATCATTTTCAACTAAAACAACCAAGCTCATTAAAGACACCCCATCAAAAGAGATTACATTGATAGGATCTTAGATCTTTGTTTGAGACAACATTGGATTTTACATCAGTGGTGAAATTGAAAAGCATGGCAGGTCTGACCCACTATGTAGTAGAGGATTAGCAAGTTTGCCATTTGAAATATGGGAGCCAATAATATCCCCCACTCAAGGTTTAATATGATCATTATTTCATATTCATAAAATATAAATACTGATTTAAGAAATAACCGTTTGTTATTGGTTGGTCCTGAACTGCTGAAGAGAATACTGTTTATTTTAAAATGTGTCATCTCTTTCATTTGATGACTTTGAAGGCTAGCAATACAGTGTAGTGTCTGCTTTCCAACACAGTTCAAACATGTCCTTCTCTAGTTACAGTATGATGTTTACAGTGTTCATTGCCCAGTCATTGGTTTTCATGCTGTGGTCTCTTCCACCTTCTAGTGATGCTCCGAGAAACTGCAGCCACTAAGAGTGTACTGTATCTCTGTAAATGCCTTGCTCTAATGATTCTGCCGTTATAAAAATACATGTTCTCAAATACAAAAACAGTACAGATTATCTACCATCTACTTCATTGAAAAACACTATTGAATACGTCTTTAACCAAACCATTTGCTTTTGTGAATTACATCACAATGAAGAGGAAAAACTATTTAAATATAATTTGTATCAAATAGGTAACACTTAAAGGTCAGACATAACATTTATGTCAAGTTCTTTAACGTAGCCCAGATGCTAGAGTGCTATTTCAAGTGTCTAACACATTAACAGTCAACTCTTTTACACCACTTTTTTTACTCATCCTTTCTGAACATTTTATGATAAGAAAAACTGCCAGTGTTGGTGTTCTTTCATACTTGCCCCTTTTGTTTCCGTTATCATACTTTCTGAAATGTCTTAATAAGTAACAATAGATGTCCCCATTTGCTGTTCAGCTCATGCCCTCTTGGTGGCAGCAACGCGACATAGCAGCCTACAAACACCACAGAAGAAGAGTGAAGCCTGGAGGACCGGTCGGATAACCAATGCAGGGCATGGGGTGAGTAACGATATATATATATATATATATATCAACCGGCTAACACAAATGACCGTAAAACCATTTAAACCACCGAAAATACAGTTAAAAACAAACGTTTTAATGGTAAACGAACGATGTCATGTTGTATAATTCACTAAATAGCAGAGCTAATCGTGACAGCTGATGCCGCCTACACATAGCAGCATCTCTGTCACTGTTAGCCGTTAGCTCTCTGATATTGTAGCTCTGTAACAAAAGGTTATACAACATGTCTTTATTTACTAACGTCTTGTTAACGTCAAACGAATAAAAAGTGAATTGGCTTAATTAACCATGCTGACGTTACACCAGAGAACACCGGTTGCTAACAGCAGGTGACAGAAATAACTAGCTAGCTAATTAAACATTCATACTCTGGGGCATTACATCACGTGTTTCTTTTTTCAAATGCAAGAGACTGCAGCTCGAGATGCACTCAGAGAGACTGCTCGTGGACCTGTCGTACATTTCTCTGTATTGCATGAGAGACACAGACCTATTTCCGTGTTCCCTCCGGGTTTAAAGACACGGAATGTCTCAGATGAACGCTGTGTTTGATGAGGAGACACAGGCTGTCTCTGGGGTCTGTTCTGGTTGTCAAAGTACAAATACTATGGTCTTGTAGTACTCTACTACAAGTAAAAGTACAACTGATATGCTGTTAAAGTACTCCACTACAAGTTAAAGTACAAATACTATGGTCTTTTAGTACTCTACTACAAGTAAAAGTACAAATACTATGGTCTTATAGTATTCCACTACAAGTAAAAGTACAAATACTATGGTCTTATAGTATTCCACTACAAGTAAAAGTACAAATAATATGGTCTTATAGTATTCCACTACCAGTAAAAGGCACAAATACTTTGGTCTTAAAGTACTCCACTACAAGTAGAAGTATAAATCCTCTAGCCTTGAATAAATGTACTTAGTTACTTTCAACCACTGGCATTGATGTTTATTAAAAATAAAAAGGGACATTCAGACTAGGACTGCTGTTTACAGTGTTTATTTTTGTGTGCTAATTGTTGTGCTAAAAGGCTTCAGTTGTATATTACTTATTTATATTGATTTATAAGACTCCATGAACAGTGATACAGTTGAATGTGATACAACAATGTTATACTATTATTGTGGAGGCTTGTTGTTATGCCTGATTGCCCTTTGGATTGCTCAATCTGTGGTCATTGGAGCAGCATAGAGAGAACATCGTGCCTTTGTTATGTATCTTTGTACCAAGCATGAAGCAGAAGCACACACAGACATTTAATTTGTTTGATTGATATTATATATATTAGGCAAATTGACTAGTTTATTTTTTTGTTATTTAACAACATGGGGTACAAACATATACTGTAAATATGTAAACAAATATACATTTATGTAACCATCTTTTCTTCGCCTCTTACATTTCCCCTCTCGTCACCAGGCTACCTGACTCTTGCTGACCCTCAGTGACGATTGGCCCACTCAGCCGTTAGTCAATATGCAAGGATTCTACTCCAAGCTGGACGCGGTCCCCCTGCTGGGGGCGGGGGGCCTGGGGGGGGAGGGGGCCCCGCTCCCTCTGAGCCTGGCTGTGGAGACGGAGAAGGCTCAGGCCCTGCTGCAGACCTTTAGCTCCGCCTCCCTGCTGGCGTCGGCAGGCCTCGGCATGTTCTGTGTGGTGGCGGACCACGGCCTCCAGCTGTCCGTCATCCAGAACCACCTGTGGCTGCGCGCCGCCCTGGACAACGCCACGCACGGATTGGTGGGGCTGTGGTCGTGGGCCGTGGTGATTGGACTGAGGAAAAAGAGCGACGTGTACGAGGTGCTGCTGGCCGGCCTGCTGGCCTCCATCATCGACCTGGACCACTTCTATATGGCGGGGTCCCTGTCACTCAAGGTAGACCCGCCCCCTGCTGAGGGCTCTTCTACATGTTTAAGACTAGAAATGTACCACATTTGGAAATAGTGCAATATAATTCATAGGAATTTTGGAGAAAATATCTTATTTAGCAATTCTTTACAATAAAGTATAGGATGACTTTTTATATTTTTATTACAAACAATGCTCTTTTTTATTGAAGTTCTTCAACTTAGTATAGTCGTATTTTGTGCGAAAATACTAATGACATGCTATATAATTACTTTTTTATCATATTTTAAACAAAATACTCTAAAGGGCTAGCAGGTTGTGTGCACAGATAAATAAATAAATACAAGATGAAATTCAAAGTAGATATTGTAATGATGTGTTTCTGCTGAAGTACATCCAGAGATACTTTATCTTAACTGCCTCCCTCCCTCCAGGCGGCCGTCTCCCTCCCCCACCGCCCCCCCCTCCACTGCTCCTCCATCATCCCCGTCCTCTGTCTCTCGCTGCGCTTCCTCATGTGGATCGGACGCCTCAAAGACGCCTGGTGCTCCCTGCCGTGGATGCTGTTCATCTCCATGGCGACGCACCACGTCCGGGACGCCGTGCGCCACGGCCTGTGGGTGTGTCCGTTCGGAAACACGGCCCCCCTCCCCTACTGGCTGTACGTCAGCACCACGGCAACGCTGCCCCACCTGTGTTCTGTGCTCATGTACCTAACAGGGACCAGGGACGTGATCTCCACCAAACACGGGGTGGCCATCGATGTGTAGACGTCCTCCCTGATTGGTTGGTGATCTGGTGGGGATACAAGATGCTCTCTGAGACGACTTTTAGAAATTGGAAATTACTGGAGAAAACATTTGAAGGATGAACTTGTTCTTTCAGCTTATTGGAGAGAAATGTTGGCGAAGAATCAAGTTTTTTTCACCCGAAAGGATGAGAAAACTGTCAGTAGGACAACAAAATATGGGTTTTCTTTGGAGTCGTGTATAATAATTGGTTTTTCGAAAAAGAGTGTATGTGCCCAGTATGGATTTTGCTCTTTATGGTATGAAACGATCAGGATCCTGATACCTGTCTCCTGTGCTAAATGCTAAATGCTAACGGAGGGACCCTTTAAACCTTCGCCATATCGTTCCGCAGAGGCGTTTCCGCTCTCTGGTCATCTTCAGGACATGAACCCTAACCACTATCACGTCCTGTCCTAAGAAGGAACACTCAAGGAAAAGTCAACCAAAGTTCAACCCCCCCCCCCCCTCCCCCCTCTCTGACAGACCTGTTATCAGTGTCACTCTCACCCGGAGTATGTTCTTCCACTGTGCTTTTAAAACTGTGAATCTGCCATAGTAGTGAAGTTTAGTGTATCGTACGTTCATTGTAGAGTTTTAAAGGAACACACACCTTTCTTCTCATGGCTCTGCCTCTACTGCTTGGATAATGTTCACTCAAAGATACGTTTTCCTGGAAGAGCCCAGAAATGTCCGTGCTAACCGTGTCGGCCGTGGATCAGGATGTTGTTATAAATCAGTTTGTTTCTAACATGTGCGGCCTCTAGTCTTTTGACTTTAGGGTAGTTGGATTTAACTGATTTCTGTAGGTTTCATTCTTACCGTTGCAAACGTCCACCTTGTGCTTTTAGACAGATTTGGCTCCACTGTGGCAGCGAAAGCTAAGTATGAAATTAGTCTTTTGTATTTTATAATGTCATGGCTGTGTGACCTCTCTATTTGACATCAATCATAAAAAAGCTGAGGGACCCGGAGATAGGCTGGATTCATATTTTTGAAGTGTTAAACATTCAAGTGAATCTTTTGTTCAACGGTGAGTCCAACGCTAGTAATATCTTCATATTACTTGTTGATGTAGGTGCATTAACCTGCTGTATAGGGTTCTGTGATGAAATGATTGATCAAATACATGCTGAAATGTAGTGGTGAAGCCATGAGTAGAAGAAGGACATTTATTTCAAATATTTATCATGTACAATCATTTACTAAGACATAAAACATTTAGAGGTAGGAAGTCATTGCACTGCTTGTGTTTCATTCCTTAACAGTATAGTTTACTGTATTATACATGATGCATTATATGTGGTAACAGAGTGGATTTAGTGACTTTTAGGAACTTAAGTTATTTGAGTGTCATTTTCAGTGTAAAAGGGATGGTGGACTCGTCAAGACTTAAGCCTGCTTGTATCTTTCTGAATTTGGACCGATTTGAAGTAATCACTTTTATCTCAAATATCAGCTACAAAATGTTTGCTTTTTTTTTTTTTTGTGGAGCGGCTGGTAACTGTAAGGTCGTAGTGATGCTTTTTGTCCACTAGGGGGCTGCAGTGAGCTTCAAAATGTGTCCTTTGGAATAAATCTGGTCTTAAAGTTTGAATAATTGCACAGAAAATTCCAAAATGTACTGAACTTCAGAAAGTTACTTTGTGGATGCCATCCCGTTTTTGTTGCCAGTGTCATTTGAAAGTAAAATAATTTATTGTTGCTGCTTATGTTCAAATGGTAAACTTTATTTATGCAATATTAAGTTGAATTTTGCACAATTTCATTTATTTTTATTTTAAATTATTTTTTATATGGGCCCTATGTTGAACATGTTTTATGACGAACTTCATTAGTATTAAAGTATAGATAGTCATGATGGTTTTAATGTGTCCTTTCTTTCTCAATAAAGTATATCCTGTGTATACTGTATATCCCTTGTTTGTGAATCAATATGCTTGCTAAACTATATATTGTGACTTTAACATTTGTAATGATAATTTTCGTGGCATAACAAATATCTTAATCTAGGTGTCACGTACAGCAGGGGTTGTTAAGGTTTATAAGGCGGCGCTATTGAGCAACCTTTCCATACCGAAACAAAATAAACATAGCAGATAACTGTTTGTTACTGTGTGTGACTGCGTGTGTCAAGTTCTGTATATGCATCGCTAAGCCCAAAAGAAGTACTTATTTTATGTCGAACAATGCGTTGCCACGGTAACGTGTTCCAAGAACCACACAAGTTACGGCGTCTGGCTGGCGAGGTATTAACATTTAGCAGACCAAATATAGTGGTGATCTGGTTAACCTGCTCAACAATAACTTCCTACTTATCCAACGTGTGAGGTTCTAAAACAGTTTTGACCATTTAGAGGCGAGTTACAGCATTTTATTATTCCTGACAAGTGTGCAAAACAAGTTGTTAAGCATGCTAAGGACTCTCAAAAACGCGATTCATTTTGGTGAAAATAATATTATAGTAATCCTTGCAATTTCTAAAGGTTTTTCTCTCGGCCTCGGGCCCTAAACAGATTATGTAGACAATGAGTGCTGTTATAAAAGGTA